>NC_074704.1:13189437-13226557 GCF_029448725.1 Salvelinus fontinalis | reverse complement strand
TTTAAGAAAGCAAACCTTTCCTAAAATGACACCACATTCAGGAAGTGTTGTAATTCTCCTTTAAGAAAACAACCCCTTTCTAAAATGACACCACATTCAGGAAGTGTTGTAATTCTCCTTTAAGAAAGCAAACCCTTTCTAAAATGACACCACATTCAGGAAGTGTTGTAATTCTCCTTTAAGAGAGCAAACCCTTCCTAAAATGACACCACATTCAGGAAGTGTTGTAATTCTCCTTTAAGAAAGCAAACCCTTCCTAAAATGACACCACATTCAGGAAGTGTTGTAATTCTCCTTTAAGAAAGCAAACCCTTCCTAAAATGACACCACATTCAGGAAGTGTTATTATTTCTTTGGTGGGAAAACAATGGTGCAAAACGAAATAAATATAAACACCCAGTTGTATCTATTTGTCCATGTTTCATGATGTTAGTCTGTACATCCAACTCATTCGTTTTCACCCTGTTACTCCTCAATTATAGAGAAAATTAACCAAATGTTTGATAGAGAAGTTAAAATCCTGTTCAAGTGTTCACCATTATGCTAGCTCAATCTTGCTTACTCACAGTGCAATGGCTAATTTGGGCTCCAAATGTCCAGCCTGTTAGGATTATGCACCTAATAAGTAAAAAGGAACCATATTGCAGGAATGATCCGATTTATTGATTTTAACAGATAAAGCAACGATCATGTTGAATGATTTTTGGGTAGTCAGTATGATTTTATCCATATCAATTTTGAGATATTTATTTTCATCCTGTTTGTGGCAAAACACCTTTTTGGATGCAGTTCGTCATCAAACCCGAAGAAGAAGCTTTTAATCATGGTTATCGCTATCGATACTCGACTACTCTGGTTTGTGTGTGATGAAGTTGGAAGTAACATTAGACTAGGAAGAGTTAGCTATCTAGATAAGTCTTCAAGCATAGCTGGATATTCTACTTTACTTTCAAACTACAACTGAAAACTGACATTAGAACTACGTTGTCAAAGGAACATCAAACGAAAGTCAGGAGATATAACGTTACTTCTTTCCCACGTGGACAGAAACGTGCTAATGTTACTGTAGCCTTTCTACTGTATCAGGTAGGTAACAAAGGTTACGGTCATAGTTATACTGGAGCCGAGTTTATGTACACCACATTATTAACCCCGTTTACGATTAGCTAATGTTCAGGGCTTTCATTTGATAATCACTTGTTTAATTCCCGGCTTGTGAGGTGGCGACAAACACCCGAAAAGTTTTGTTGAACGGTGTTGGCTAACGTAGATAACTATCCAAGTAACTTTAGAAGATTGGAAAATTCTCTATTTAAACTTTTACGATGAACCGAATAACATTTTCATGTCGACATTACATTGTTGAACGCTATGTTATTAAATCTGCCAAAAGCATAAAGGCTGGTTTACAGTCCGTCTATCGACATGTCTGTGTAGACAGTTGTCGTAGCAACATCGTGAACATTCTATTGTCGTCCGACATCAAACTTGTCGTTCTGAAAAATTGTAAACACAAAACGACAGCCTCTGCATGACATCAGCAGCCCTGTGCTCCAAATAACATACTTTATCTATTTTAACACCAGTAAAACCATCCGTTTAAAAACACATTTAGTAAATGTCAGCCAGGTTCGTTACTTGCTAGCTAGCTGGCAAGCCAGTTTAAATAATGACCAGAGTATATCCAAAGACTTGTATAACAAATTAAGTGATAATGCCAGAGAAGCCGGTGTTTGGAGGATATATTGTCACAGGTGTCTTCGAGGGCTGGCAAATCATGCCAATACATCCTCCAAAAACTGGCTTTGTTGTACCTTTTTTTAATTGACTTTTTGTATATACATAAAAATGATGCCAGCTGATTCATGATTTCGACTGGCTTAGAAAAGCTACATGTCTGTCTCCTCCAGACTCCCGACCCCCTACACATTGCAACATATTGAAACAACGCATTTGTTATAAAACATATTTGTATTGGTGTTGTTCTGACAATATAACCATATGTAATTACAGTAGCACACGTCTTAGACTGATGGACTGTGCCATCCTCACGGTCTCCACAATGGATCAGTCCACTCAGACAGGAGCCAATCAGAAAGGTGTCTTGTACACCATGATTATTATAATTTTTTTGCTACTGCTCAACTAAAGAAATCTCTGTTGACCAACAGCCAAACAATGGACCAGTTGACTAAATGGGGTCAGCACTAATGTGTTCTAATCTTTCATTTTATTTTCATTACAGGTCATCTAACTGGACTATATCTGTCTTGACATTGACCTCATTGCTGTTGTTGCCACGTGAGCAGGACAATATGAGTGGAGAGAGGGAAACGTTGATGGATGAAATGGAACAGAGTTTATACACTTTAACCAAGGACAATTTACGCTGCCTGTGTGAACGCAGTGGAATAGGTGGCAAGGATGGCTCCGATGGTCAAGGAAAGAATCCCCATCACTTATTGTGCCGTAAAATCCTGGAGGAACTTGGGAAAAATGCAGATTCAATGGAATCGGAGGAGCAGGGAATGTCTTGGTTACTCCAACTGAAAGAGGACATCAGAAAGATACAGGAGGATGGTATCGGTGGACCTTTGAGTCCCAGCCAATCCATTGATGATGATGCTGTAGACTGTGATGAAGATGAGAACCAGAAGGACATGGATTGGTTACCTAGCACAAGGCTGGAGGCGGAGCGCATGAGTCCCAGCCAGTCCTTTGATGACAATGCTGCAGACTGCGATGAAGAATGGAATGAGGAGGACAGGGATTTGTTGCCTAGCAAAGGGCTGGAGGTGGAGCCAGCTCCAGAGAGACACACACCAGAGCAGAGGGAGAAGAGAGTGAGTGGGGCCCCCTCTCTGTCCTCTCCTGGTAGCGCCTTACTGCTGGGTCTGAAGAGGGTGTCTGTGTGGCTGGTCGACTGCAGGAAAACACCAGGGTTGAGAGGAACTGCTGGAGGAGGAGACGAGGAGAAGGAAGGAGACGTGATTCATCAAAGTAAGTGCAGCAGGATACCTTTTGTTTTGGTTCTAAGGACCATTGTGAAGTGTTGTTGTCTAACATTACAGTACAGTCTGATATCAACGTTTTCTAATTTGCATCAACACCTTTGTGTGTAACATTGTAGAATCGTTAACAGAGGACATTGACAAATCCAATCAATGTATGTTTCACATGCGCCGAATACAACAGGTATTACTGTGAAATGCTTACTTAAAATGCAAAGGTTTTACATTAAATGCCTTCATTGTAGAATCGTAAAACTTAGAGGACAGCGACGTGTAATGCACTCCCCCTGCCCTCTAACATCACTCCATTAGCTCTCCCTCTAACATCACTCCATTAGCTCTCCCTCTAACATCACTCCATTACCTCTCCCTCTAACATCAATCCATTACCTCTCTAACATCACTCCATTACCTCTCTAACATCACTCCATTACCTCTCCCTCTAACATCACTCCATTACCTCTCCCTCTAACATCACTCCATTACCTCTCCCTCTAACATCACTCCATTAGCTCTCTCTCTGCCTCTGCCCCATCTCTGCCCCTTCTCTGTCTATCCTCTCACATCACTCCATTACCTCTCTATTATCACTCCATTACCTCTCCCTCTAACATCACTCCATTACCTTTCTCTCTGCCTCTGCCCCTTCTCTGTCTATCCTCTCACATCACTCCATTACCTCTCTTTAACATCACTCCATTACCTCTCTCTTTTCCTCTGCCTCATCCTCCCTTTCTCAATAACTCCATTACCTCTATTTTTGCCTCTGCCCATCTCTCTGTCTTTCCTCCCTCTCTCACATCACTCCATTACCTCTCTCTCTTTACCTTTGCCCCATCTCTCTGTCTATCCTCCCCCACTTTTGCTCCATTGTCTCCCACTTTTTATATTTCTACTGTGACTCTGTCTGCCCTCCCTTTCTGCCACTGCACCCCCCCTCCCTCCTGGTAAGGCACCTGGACTACTGTTCAGAGAGGTTAACTTCATCACGACTTGTTTTTGTAAGAATGTTTGACGTGCTGAATGCACCGAGGTGTCTGTTTTAGTCCAGAACAGACTATGGGAGGCGCACAGTACTACATAAAGCCATGACTACATGGGGCTTCAACATGTTTCATTGAAATGTACAGCTGTGTGTCGTCCGCATAGCAGTGAAAGTTGACATTGTGTTTCCGAAGGACATCACCAGGAAATAGAATATATAGTGAAAAATAGTGGTCCTAAAACGGAACCTTGAGGAACAACGAAACTATCAATTATTTCCGACAACCAATCAAGAACTTGTCTATGTAGACCAATTAGGGTTTCCAATCTCTCCAAAATAATCTGGTGATCGATGGTGTCAAAAGCGGCAATAAGGTCTAGGAGTACGAGGCCAGATGCAGAGCCTGTACAGGCTTCCTTCTTTTCACCCTGTCATTTAGGTTAGTATTGTGGAGTAACTACAATGTTGTTGATCCATCCTCAGTTTTCTCCTATCACAGCCATTCAAGTTTTTGTTTTAAATTCACCATTGGTCTCATGGTGAAATCCCTAAGCGGTTTCCTTCCTCTCCGGCAGCCACGTTAGGAAGGACACCTGTATATTTGTCAGTGGTGTAAAGTAATTAAGTATTACTTCAAGGTATTTATACTTAAGTTGTTTTTTGGGGTATCTGTACTTTACTATTTTATATTTTTGACAACTTACTTTTACTTCACTACATTCCTAAAGAAAATAATATACCTTTTACTCCTTACATTTTCACTGACACCCAAAAGTACTTGTTACATTTTGAATGCTTAGTAGGACAGGAAATGGTCCAATTCACACATCCCTGGTCATACCTACTGCCTCTGATCTGGCGGACTCACCAAACACAAATGCATCGGTTGTAAATTGTCTGAGTGTTGGTGTGCCCCTGGCTATCTGTAAAAAAACAACAACAACATTGTGCCGTCTGGTTTGCTTAATATAAGGGATTTTAAATGATTCATACTTTTACTCTTGATATTTAAAACCTTTTCTCAATAGGGGGTGCTGTTTGCACTTTGTAAAAATTTCGTTCCCAAATTAAACTGCCTCGTACTCAATTCTTGCTCGTACAATATGCATATTATTATTACTATTGGATAGAAAACACTCTCTAGTTTCTAAAACCGTTTGAATTATATCTGTGAGTAAAACAGAACTCGAGTTGGAGCAATCTTCCTGTCAGCAAGTGAGAAATCTGAAATTAGCCAGGCTGTTCTGAGGTCAGTTTATTAATTTGCATGTATTCTATTGGTTGAGATGCACTGCATACGCCTTCCCCTGGATGTCAGCAAATAGTGAGAATTGGAATGGAGTTGCTAGGCAGATCTGAGGCCATATAAATGGACTGGGAACGTGGGGTTCAGTCTTTCCTTCATTCGCCATGACGCAAGACAGACCTCAGGATGGCGTTCTAGAAAGCTCCCGTTATAGCCCTTAGATATATCCGGCTCTGATTTTATTCGATATAGGTGTTAAAGACATCATAATGTTGTTATTTTAAACCGAGTTATATCAGTTTATATCAGTATATTGCGATTTTCGGATATTTATTTGTGCTGCGTTCTAGTGAGTTGGGCACGTCTGGGCCACATGGCTAATGTTTACTGCTAATTCCAACATTGAAGGCGACAATCTACAACCGAGCAACGATTCTTTTGGACAAAGGACAACTTGCCCAAGATTCTGATGGGAGCTCATCAAAAAGTAAGAACTATTTATGATAATTCGTTGTTCTGTTGAAAAATGTAAAACTCATATTCCGCCATTAATTTCGGTGCGGTCTCGCTTTAACGCACGCTGTATGTAGTAGTAACGTTAATTTAAAAAATCTAACACAGCGGTTGCATTAAGAACTAATGTATCTTTCATTTGCTGTCCAACCTGTATTTTTGAGTCAAGTTTATGATTAGTTACTGATTAGATTAGGTGCCTCTCCCAAGATTTCTCCCGACATATTGTTGGCAGCTTGGCTACTATTCTCATTGTATAACCACGATTTGTGCCGCTAAATATGCACATTTTCGAACAAACTCTATATGTATTGTGTAATATGATGTTATAGGACTGTCATCTGAAGAAGTTTGAGAAGGTTAGTGAAAAAATGAATATCTTTTGCTGGTTTATTCGTTATCGCTATTGTTGGCTTGAATCAATGCTGTTGTGTGGTTGGCTATTGTAGTAAGCTAATATAATGCTATATTGTGTTTTCGCTGTAAAACACTTAAGAAATCTGAAATATTGGCGGGATTCACAAGATCTTTGTCTTTCATTTGCTGTACGCTGTGTATTTTTCATAAATGTTTTATGATGAGTATTTAGGTAATTCACATTGGTCTCCTGTAGTTATTCTAGTTGCTTTGGTGAGAGTTGTGATGGTGGCTGCAATGGTAAACTATGATTTATACCTGAAATATGCAAATTTTTCTAACAAAACATATGCTATTCAATAAATATGTTATCAGACTGTCATCTGATGAAGTTGTTTCTTGGTTAGTGACTATTTATATCTTTATTTGGTCGAAATTGTGATAGCTACCTATGCAGGAAAAAAATGGTGGAGAAAAAAAAGTTGTGTCTTTTGCTATCGTGGTTAGCTAATAGAAATACATATTGTGTCTTCCCTGTAAAACATTAAAAAAAAACAGAAATGATGGCTGGATTCACAAGATGTGTATCTTTCATCTGGTGTCTTGGACTTGTGATTTAATGATATTTAGATGCTAGTATTTACTTGTGACGCTATGCTAGGCTATGCTAGTCAGCTTTTTTACTGATGGGGGTGCTCCCGGATCCGGGATTGTGACCAAGTAGAAGTTTTAAGTATATAGAAAACAAAATACTTTTTGACTTAAACTCAAGTAGTAATTTTCTGGGTGACTTTTACTTGAGTCATTTTCTATTAAGGTATCTTTACTTTTACTCAAGTATGACAATTGGGTACTTTTTCCACCACTGATATTTGTAGTGACTGGGTGTATTGATACACCATCCAAAGTGTAATTAATAACTTCACCAGGCTCAAAGGGATATTCACCAGGCTCAAAGGGGTATTATTTATTAATTTTTATTCCTAAACTTATTTACGCCTGCCATAACACATTGGTTGAATACTTATTGACTGAGGACATTTTTAAGCTTTTCATTTAAAATTAATTTGTAAAAAACTCTAAAAAGATAATTCCACTTTGACATGATGGGGTATTGTGTGTAAATTCATGCTGTAACACAAAATATGTGGAAAAGATAAAGGGTGTGAATACTTTCTGAAGGCACTTTCTGAAGATATTCAGACCCCTCAAATTTTTACATTTTGTTAGGTTACAGCCTTATTCTGAAATTGATTAAATCGTTTTCCCCTCATCAATCTACACACAATACCCCATAATGACATCATAATACCCCATAATGACATCACAATACCCCATAATGACAAAGCAAAACAGCTTATTAGAAATGTTTGCTTATATATATATAATGGAGGCCACTATATACACTGCTCAAAAATAAAGGGAACACTTAAACAACACAATGTAATTCCAAGTCAATCACACTTCTGTGAAATCAAACTGTCCACTTAGGAAGCAACACTGATTGACAATAAATTTCACATGCTGTTGTGCAAATGGAATAGACAAAAGGTGGAAATTATAGGCAATTAGCAAGACACCCCCAAAAAAGGAGTGATTCTGCAGGTGGTGACCACAGACCACTTCTCAGTTCCTATGCTTCCTGGCTGATGTTTTGGTCACTTTTGAATGCTGGCGGTGCTCTCACTCTAGTGGTAGCATGAGACGGAGTCTACAACCCACACAAGTGGCTCAGGTAGTGCAGTTCATCCAGGATGGCACATCAATGCGAGCTGTGGCAAAAAGGTTTGCTGTGTCTGTCAGCGTAGTGTCCAGAGCATGGAGGCGCTACCAGGAGACAGGCCAGTACATCAGGAGACGTGGAGGAGGCCGTAGGAGGGCAACAACCCAGCAGCAGGACCGCTACCTCCGCCTTTGTGCAAGGAGGTGCACTGCCAGCACCCTGCAAAATGACCTCCAGCAGGCCACAAATGTGCGCCTAATCTTATTGAATCCATTTTAGAATAATGCTGTACCGTAACAAAAAGTCAAGGGGTCTGAATATTTCCAGAAGTCACTAATACCTCAATATGATGTCACTTTCTTCTGTTGGACAAACTGTATTCACTGTCTGTTTGTATCTTTCACACAGGAGAGAGACGTGGCAACCATGGATCTTCTGGGGAGCCTCAACAACAACCTCATGCCGACAACACAGACTGGAGTCTCCCCACATCAAAACACCTCAATAAACAACCGCAGAGACATGCAGGGAAGAAACCTCACCACTGCTATGACTGCGGAAAGACTTTCAGTGTTTTATCAGGCTTGAAAATCCATCAATGCACCCACACCGAAAATAAACCATTCCAATGCTCCAAGTGTGGGAAAGGTTTTGCAAAGAACCACTATCGAAAAATACATGAGAAAACGGTACATGAGCCTCCCACAGAAAGGTCTTACCACTGCTCTGACTGCGGGAAGAGCTACAGTTTTTTATCAACCTTCAAAAACCATCAAAGGATACACACCGGAGAAAAACCATTTCAATGCTCCAAGTGCAAGAAAAGTTTTGCTCAGAAATCCACTTTAAAAGCACACTCACAAACACACATGCCTGCCGCAGAAAGGCCTTACCAATGCTCCTACTGCGAGAAGAAGTTTTGTATTTTAGCATCCTTTAATTTCCATATGAGAATGCATACTGAAGAAAAACCATTCCAATGTTCCGTCTGCGGAATGCGGTTCATTCAAGCCTACTTACTGAAATCACACAAGTTTAAACACAAGCCCACTGGAGAAAAGCCCTTCAGCTGCTCAGAATGTGGGGCGGGTTTTGCCACTAAAGGTAGTCTCAAATTTCACCAGCTGATGCACAACCCGAGAGAGAGACCTTACCGCTGTTCTGAGTGTGGTCATTGTTTCTCTCATCCAATATATCTGAAGAAACACCAGAAAAGACACAGTAAAGACAAGTCCATTGTCTGTGAGCTATGCGGGAAGACCTTCAACCATCCAAGCAACTTCAGAACTCACATGAAGATACACCAAGGAGTGAAACCGTACCACTGCTCCGACTGTGGCAGGAGCTTCATATTCCGCCAAGGTTTAACAACACACCAGCGTGTGCACACTGGAGAGCTGCCTTACGTCTGCGATCAATGTGGAAAGAGGTTTTCTCAGTACAATTCTTTGGTAACTCACCAGCGAACACACACCGGGGAGAAACCTTACCCATGCTTTGTCTGTGGGAAGAGCTTCAGTCGGTCACAAAACCTGGCTGCACACAAGAGAACTCATACTGGAGAGAAGCCTCACGCCTGTGATCAGTGTGGGAAGAGGTTTTCCCGAACCGACGCACTGGCTGTACACAAGCGCATTCACACTGGAGAGAAGCCTTACAGCTGTGATATATGCAGGGAGACATTCACCTATTTAGTAGCCATGTTGAAACATAAGAAAGGACATGGACATCCTGCAGGTGATGTACTCTGTGCTGAATGGCCTCAGGATGATTCCAGCTCTGTCTATGAATAGAGAAGTACTTGTTTAACTTGCAGAAGACATCAATTTGTTGTTATACTTACAATCTAACCCCCAGAGAGAGAGAGAGAGAGAGAGAGACAAACACTCACACACTTGCAGAAAAACCCAGAGGGCGGCAGGTAGCCTAGCGGTTAAGAGCGTTCGACCAGTAACCGAAAGATCGCTCATTCGAATCCCTGAGTCTGCAAATGGTAGAAGAAAATCTGCTGTCCTGCCCTTGAGCCAGCCAGTTAGCCCCCAACAACAACTGCTCCCTGGGCACATATGAAGTGGATTAAGGCAGCCCGCCGCACCTCTGTGATTCAGAGGGGTTAAATGCAGAAGGTTGAAGGCATTTAGTTGTGCAACTGGCTAGTTATCCCTAATTTCCTTTCCACCCAGAGGAGTTGGGAGCACAGAGTGGTTTTTGAGAGTGGTTACTATGATTTTTGAGAGTGGTTACTGTGGTTTTTGAAAGCAACGATTGTGGCTTTAAATAGTCTGAAATCATAGTGTTGTATGCATACACACCTGACAGGTGTAGGATCAGGTTCCTCTCCCCCAAATCCTATATTTTAGCATTAGTGGGGAAAATGCTAAATTGACACAAGATCAGCATCTAGGAGCAACTTCACCCTACACTTGCCCCTTCCCTGGGGGCTGTTCCAGATAGCAGATTCACTGAGGTACTGTCCTAAATATTCTCAACTATCATCATTTTTTTGACATATAGACTTGGAATTCATAATTTTTTTGACAAATATAGACTTGGAATTGGCATAGTAGTAGTAGTACATATACAGGAAGGAGTGGCTTCCGTCTGGCTACTCTACCATAAAGGAGTGCTGCAGAGATGGTTGTCCTTCTGGAAGGTTCTCCCATTGCCACAGAGGAACTCTGGAGCTCTGTTAACGTGACCATCAGGTTCTTGGTCACTTCCGAGACCAAGGCCCTTCTGCCCAGACCTCAGTTTGTTCGGGCGGCCAGATCTAGGAAGTGCCTTGGTGGTTCCAAACTTCTTCCATTTAAGAATGATGGAGGCCACTGTGTTCTTGGGGATCTTAAAATGCTGCAGACATTTTTTGGTACCCTTCCCCAGATCTGTGCCTCCACACAATCCTGTCTCGGAGCTCTCGGACAATTCCTTCGACCTCATGGCTTGGTTTTTGCTCTGACATACACTGTCAACTGTGGGACCTTAAATAGGTAGGCGTGTGCCTTTCCAAATCATGTCCAATCAATTGATTTTACCACAGGTGGACTCCAATCAAATTGTAGAAACATTTCAAGGATGATCAATGGAAACAGGATGCACCTGAGCTCAATTTTGAGTCCCATAGCAGTGTGTCTGAATACTTATGTAAATAAGGCACATCTTTTTTTTAAATAAATTTGCAAAGATTTGTAAAACATGTTTTTGCTTTGTCATTACGGGGTAGGTTGGGGTAGGTTGATGAAGAAAATATTTGATTTAATCATTTTAGAATAAGGCTGTGATGTGAAAAAATCAAGGGGTCTGAATACTTTCTGAATGCACTGTACATTCACACACAATTAAACAATGAAAGCACATGGCAAAAGCTGGCTCCTAATTACTGATAACAATTATTTGATGAGCAAGCTTTTTAAATTTTGTTTTTATGTTGCTTTAACATACCTAGTATTACATTAACATTATGAACATTGTGACTGAAATCATTTCAAATACTTTATCTGGGATTGATTGAGTTTGACTGGCGTATGTATAGTTGTAAAATAAGATAAGGACTGCAAGGGATTATGGATGTGTAAGTAGGTGATAAGATTGGCTCCGATGTTCAAGGAAAGAATCACCATCGCTCATTGCGCTGTAAAATCCTGGAGGAATTTTGGGAAAATGCAGATTCAATGGAATCGGAGGAGCAGGGAATGTGTTGTTTCGTTAGCGCTTACCACAATCGGGTTTGCATTGAACTGTTCTGTACTTAACGCTCTGTGACGTCAACTAAACAACAGGTTTTACATTTTGACTAACAAATACAATAGGGCCTTCAAAAAGTTGGTGCTGACTTATCAGATCAGTATTCGGTACTAAAACATTTACTTGGATCTACTCGAATTCTGGACAGTGTTTCCACGTCATGGAAACAGATTATTGTTTTAGATGAAATTACCTTATTTAAATCACTAGTATATTCAAACTATCAAATTAAATAATAATAATTGGAAATGGTCAAAAACGTATCTTAAATACATTTTCCCACTGTTCCTTACAGCCTGTTTAAGTTCAGTAAGTACCACTCACTTTCACTGGCGGCTTATCTGTTTGTCCACAGGAAGCTTATCTTTAACCCAAACACCAGATGGCAGCATCTAGTTTAATATCAGTCCCATTGCTCAATCCCCCTGTTTGTCATGTGACCTTCTATTGGAATGTTCTTCTTCAAATTACTAAAATTCTGCATTATTAGAGTGCTATCTGAAAACAACTAATATTACCATTCACTTTGTTACTTTCACTAGTCTCCATATATTTTTCCTTCAACTAGGACCCTCCCTTTCTTCCCGGTAGGAAAGACCCTCTCAATCACTACTGCTAATGCACATAGATCACACTCAAACTATGTTCTGCTTTTACCCCTATTGTAAGGTTTAAAAACAAACAAAACAAACATGAAAACTTTCTCCTTATTGGAAGGCATTGTTTACATTTTAGTCTAACCTAACAATGTTACTTTCTGCTTCGCACTCATTAAATGTCTTATTTTGAGATTGATATGTAATGTACCGGAATTATAAATACACCAGCCAATTCAGAAGGGGAGATGTCAACTTTGGAGGGAGCTTCCATTTTTTTTTATTTTTTTTTATCCCCTTTTCTCCCCAATTTTCGTGGTATCCAATCGCTAGTAATTACTATCTTGTCTCATCGCTACAACTCCCGTACGGGCTCGGGAGAGACGAAGGTCAAAAGTCATGCGTCCTCCGAAGCACAACCCAACCAAGCCGCACTGCTTCTTTAACACAGCGCGCCCCCAACCCGGAAGCCAGCCGCACCAATGTGTCGGAGGAAACACCGTGCACCTGGCCCCCTTGGTTAGCACGCACTGCGCCCAGCCCGCCACAGGAGTCGCTGGAGCGCGATGAGACAAGGAAATCCCTAACGGCCAAACCCTCCCTTACCCGGACGACGCTAGCCCAATTGTGCGTCGCCCCACGGACCTCCCGGTCGCGGCCGGCTGCGACAGAGCCTGGGGGCGAACCTAGAGACTCTGGTGGCGCAGTTAGCACTGCGATGCAGTGCTCTAGACCACTGCGCCACCCGGGAGGCCTGGGAGCTTCCTTTTTAAGGTAACTCTCGAGACTAGAGTTTCTTTCTGGGGTCAACAGTTACTATAACTGGGCTGGCACTGCCTATCATTCCGCTGTCATTGGAGTGCTCTGTCCATAATGAGTCTGGCACCTGAGACAATAGACTGGGAGACAGTCCCCACTCCTCCTGGGGGAGGGGTTCAATTTGCCTGCTTACTCATTGGTTTAATATCTCATCGTTTGGGATATCAACAAAAACTCCACCTGGGGTACAATACATTGTAACATTAAGTTTAGTTAACAAGTCTATACCTAACAAGTTACAGTTGGGTGGGTGAATACAGAAAGCTCGCATCCGCTACAAGACCATGGTGCTTGCCCACGGAGCTGTGAGGGGAACGGCACCTCAGTACCTTCAGGCTCTGATCAGGCCCTACACCCAAACAAGGGCACTGCGTTCATCCACCTCTGGCCTGCTCGCCTCCCTACCACTGAGGAAGTACAGTTCCCGCTCAGCCCAGTCAAAACTGTTCGCTGCTCTGGCACCCCAATGGTGGAACAAACTCCCTCACGACGCCAGGACAGCGGAGTCAATCACCACCTTCCGGAGACACCTGAAACCCCACCTCTTCAAGGAATACCTAGGATAGGATAAAGCAATCCTTCTGCCCCCCCCCCCCCCCCTAAAAGATTTAGATGCACTATTGTAAAGTGGCTGTTCCACTGGATGTCATAAGGTGAATGCACCAATTTGTAAGTCGCTCTGGATAAGAGCGTCTGCTAAATGACTTAAATGTAAATGTAATAGCATTTTCAACATTCTTTGAGCCTATGGAATAGGGCATAGGTTTTGTTTCACACTGTATTACTGGGGTGTAGGAAATCCCATAAACGCCTCTGATTTAATGTGGCAATGATATTTTGCGTTGGAAGCTGTTTTAAAAGCACAGAAAATGCGCCAGTCTTTGACTCTTTTTCCCCAGGCCCTGCAGACAGTCATACTCGTTAGAAAACGTTCCATTCCATCAGTCCTCTTGGTTATGAGGGCCCAGCAGGGCTCTCCTCTGATGACAATCCACATCTGGGCCACTACTCAGGGCCTGCTTTGGTCCCTTTGGCTCAGGACTGTGTGGAACCTGCGTCTCATACTCATCAGTGCCAATGGAAGCACCCTTACCGATGGCAGGCATGTTTCACCAATTCGTTTAATCAATTTTATTTTCAGCGTTTGGTTCAACGTTCTTCGTCATGTACAACCCCAAACACAGTAAAACCTACTGTACATAAATATCTATTTACAAGATCCACCATCCCTCCTTTTGACACATGGTCTTGACCATGGGGCAAGTAATTGGAAAGTACAACATGGGCATGCATGGCTGGTCTGCTCCAGTGGTCCAGCCATACGCCCGAGGCGTCCTTCTCTGAAGCATCAGCCGTTGCCTGCAAAGCAATGTCATTAGTGGAAGCAGGAACTGCTGGCATCTGTAGGAGGGGAGTAGAAGATGAAGCAGCCATTTTAGCTGTGCAGTCAGCCTTAGCGTTCCCCAGAGAAAGGTTAATGTTAGAGGAAGAATGTGCCTGACTTGATTATAGAAACACAGGGCAGCTGGACAGACTGTAAGAGAGACGAAACAAGATTACTGTGTGCAATCTGTTTTCTATACGAGGCCAAAAACCGTCTATTCTTCCACAATGTTTCAAAATATTGCACTATACCAAATGCATATGTCAGTATAAATGTTAAGAGTTGTCCTTGCCAAAATACACAAGCTCTAGTCAAGCTCTAGATTACTGTGTGCAATCTGTTTTCTATACGAGGTCAAAAACCCTCTATTCTTCCACAATGTTTCAAAAATAATGCTCTATACCAAATGCATATGTCAGTGTAAATGTTAACAACTATCCTTGGCAAAAATACACAAGCTCTAGTCAAGCCAAATAGTTCTGCTGCCTGCGCAATCGACCAAAGAAATTAAGTCGGGATTGTCTAACGGGGGTGTCTCTCGAGTCTAACCTATGGCTACAGTCAACTACAGTCATGGTCTTCACCGGCATCTGCTGTAGGGAGAAGAGTTGAAGGGTTAAGAATTGTACATCATTTCAGAGTAACACGGGACATTGTCAACAGAATGTTCTGATAGTCTTGCAGGTGTCAAATGAGCCGTTTTTGCCTGTGTAATAATTGTGTGCACGGCATGAGGCACATGTACGGTCAGAGGAGACATTGCCACAAAATCAGAACATGGCAAAACAGTCCAGACCACAACTTCACTCGTCTCCATCTTTCTCCCATAAACACAGTCCTGCAGCGGTTGAACTAGTTAATTGCCTCTAGTCTATCTTTGGACAGGGCGCGACCCTCAGAAGTAATGTCATGACCCAAATATTTAACGGCGCTCCGGCATAATTGCATTTTGATAGATTGCATTTTGATAGAAAAAGAAGTGTTAAGGGCTTGTAAGTAAGCATTTCGCTGTAAGGTCTACAACTGTTGTACTCGGCGCATGTGAAAAATAAAATTAGATTTGATGAAACTGAGGGAAACTTTGACAAAAAATCAACAATGCCCAAGCGTCCTCGTGACATATCTCCTCGTGACATATCAACATACTGAACCAAAATACTCCCTCCAGGAGCAACAGAAGAAAAGAAGTAAAAACAAAGGAAGCATGAGCTAAATCAACAACCACTACCTGGAGGCACCTGGGATAACATGCTAACATTGTTAGGCACCAATTAACTGGAGGCACCTGGGATAACATGCTAACAGTGTTAGGCACCAATTAACTGGAGGCACCTGGGATAAAATGGTAAGTGTTAGGCACCAGGGGTGCTCTAGCATTTACAGCACCGTTTACTATTCTAAGGTCTTGCACAAAACGCTAATCACCAGATGATTTCCTAACAGGTAAAATTGGTGTGTTACAGGGCAAATTTGGGCAGGGAACCAGACTGCCTCTTTCAACTAACGCACTAGGACTGGGAATGATACCCTTTTCAGCTTCTTTGCTAAGAGGGCACTGAGCTTCGGTCTGTGGGTGCTTTTTGGAACGACCACAACAGGTGCAGCTCCTTTCATGCGTCCATTGTCGGGCTTTGATTGAGCCCACCGTTCTTCAGGTATATCTGTTAGCCAATCAATGTGTGAATTATCTTGTAATAACACAGGCATGCTTTCAACAGGAATTGGTTCTTTCTCTGGTATTGTCATTGCAGTAGCCCAATATGGGGAATAGAGAGTTGCTGTTGAAGCTGACCACTTTCCCTCTTCTTCCAAGGCCACCCAATCAGTTGCTTCCATCACTTTCTTCATCCGATCATCCACATCTTTCCATTGTGTTCCAGGAGCTTTTGATAAGCTACAATGGGGAACAGAGCCATGGAGTTCATACAGACCCATCTTAGTATCCGTCAGCGACACTCCAGCTGCTACGAGGTCTCCTCCTCCTAATATCCCATTCATAGCTATCTCAACTTTCTCTTTTTGTATTGACCATTTCTGTTGGTATTCAGGGTCCTTTTCGAATGAGGGAACAGCAGCAGTACAATGTAGGTATTCAGACACTTCCCAGTTAGCATGCAACGGGGAAGAGAGCGATTGTTCTCTCAGCTGTCACTCAACATGTTGGTCATTCAGGTGCCAAGCATAGTGTTAGGTTCTAATTTTTACAGTAAATAACTCGATGGACACTAGAGAAGCTTAACCAAGTTTAATTCTTCCCAAAGGGTCGACACAGCTTTATTCAGACATCACATGTTTCCACCACCACAAGTATATATACTCCAATTTAGACACTCCTCCTTCTCTCCAATCCTTACATCTGCTATGGTCTGACAGGAAGACCAAGTGATAGGATAATAAACCATTGTTTCTCCCTTAAGGGAAACTGACCTGACCTCAATTGAGGCCTAATCCAAAGATCTCCACCAACACATTCCACAGCCATTTGTCTCATACAGATAACCATTAACTTCTGATGTAAAAACCAGTCTCCTTCACTCCTTTATATATTATGCTTCTGAGTATAACAATGTCTGTAGTATAACAAATATATGTTCAAAGTTTCACCCCGAATCCAACAATAGTAACAGTTC
Source organism: Salvelinus fontinalis (assembly GCF_029448725.1). NCBI lineage: Eukaryota > Metazoa > Chordata > Actinopteri > Salmoniformes > Salmonidae > Salvelinus > Salvelinus fontinalis. The sequence continues at coordinate 13,209,552 of NC_074704.1, read as the reverse complement.
ATCAGGTATGGGAAGATTCCATTTTCTCTCGATCCCAATGACAATCCTTCTTCAGTACAGGCAACAGAAATTCATTTGACATCAAATTTGTTCGTAATAAATTCACTGGGCAGGCAGAGGAGTATAGGAATCGGTGTTTCCATTTGCCCTTTCCCCACTCTACGTCCACGGGAAAGGTAAAAAAAAAAACATTCTTCAGAGGGAATTGCAGATGCTGCAACTGTGTGTGTTGTTTTCTTTGGGGGGTGACAAACGGGGCAAATATTTTCAACACTGAGACCGCGGCCCTAGTGTCCACCAAATATGGAATTCTATGTTTAGAAACAAAAAATGTCAATAAGGGGGTTTTGGGTTGACAAGGGGGTCAATGTTTTGGGTTGACAAGGTGGTCAATGTTTTAGGTTGACAAGGTGGTCAATTGTAGCATTTGATAGGTTTCTTCTGGTTTTTCGTCATTGAATAAAACATTATTTTTTTTCTTCTGTTTTCGCCTCGTATGTTTCGTAGCCCCCTAATCCACCTCCTCCTCCAAATGGGTTGTCCACCTCCATGCCAACAGGTGGGGACGGCTACTCTCCCTGGCCTTCTCCTGCTCCAGGACAGTGTCTTGAGAAATGCCCTAACTTCCCACTTTTGTAGCAGCTCCAGTCTCTCCCTCCGTCAGCTCCAGCAGAGGCCCCTTGGCATCTATCTCTTCCTCTGCATCTTCTTCTTCACTTTCTCTCTGCTCGTCTGCTCTGGTCCTTGCCTTTGCTAGTTGCTTTCTGTCTTTTGCTCCAGCTCCTCCAAGAGCTCCTAATCCCACGCCGCCTCCATCTGGCACAGGCCCACCCCCTAGTGGGTTATGAGGAGGTGGGAGCCCACCATCTCCGACTGCTGGTGGAGGATCTGGCAGTGGCGAATACAAAGGGGGGCCCCATGAAAGGGTTCCCCAGGGAGAAAGGCCAGCCAGGCTGCTTCTTCTTTTGTCCTTCTTTCTTCTCTCCCACTTCCTGAAATTGTCTAACTTCACTTTAACGTTCTTGTATTTTCTTTCAAGTTGGCCTCTCACGGACTCCAGTTTTTCTGTGCTAAGTGTCCCATCAACAGGGAAATCTCCATCTTTTCCAGTCTTGTGTTTGGTTCAGTACCACCCTACCAATTTGTTCTGTTGCCATTAGACTACATGGCCCTTTTGATTCCCAGCACGTATCCTCCATCCTACTCTTACTATTTCCCTTTCCCATACTAAATCCTTTGTTGAACTCATTAACACGTCATATCACACTCACACAACTCTCACACCGGGACTAAAACCCGTTCAGTATATTAGTCAGTCCCACAATCACACAATACTCACGTCCACATTCATTCAGTACTATTCCCAATCACACTCTGTAATCTCCTTTATTACTTTGTATGCATCGTCAACGATTCTCTTATCGTTACCTCCTATGCATATATACACTACCGTTCAAAAGTTTGGGGTTACTTAGAAATGTCCTTGTTTTTGAAAGAAAAACACTTTTTTTGTCCATTAAAATAACATCAAATTGATTAGAAATACAGTGTAGACATTGTTAATGTTGTAAATGACTATTGTAGCTGGAAATGGCGGATTTTCTTTTAATGGAATATCTACATAGGCGTACAGAGGCCCATTATCAGCAACCATCACTTCTGTGTTCCAATGGCACGTTGTGTTAGCTAATCCAAGTTTATCATTTTAAAAGGCTAATTGATCATTAGAAAACCCTTTTGCAATTATTTTAGTACAGCTGAAAACTGTTGTTCTGATTAAAGAAGCAATAAAACTGGCCTTTAGATTAGTTGAGTTATCTGGAAAATCAGCATTTGTGGGTTCGATTACAGGCTCAAAATGGCCAGAAACAAAGAACTTTCTTCTGAAACTCGTCAGTCTATTCTTGTTCTGAGAAATTAAGGCTATTCCATGCGCGAAATTGCCAAGAAACTGAAGATCTCGTACAACGCTGTGTACTACTCCCTTCACAGAACAGCACAAACTGTCTCTAACCAGAATAGAAAGAGGAGTGGGAGGCCCCGGTGCACAACTGAGCAAGAGGACAAGTACATTAGAGTGTCTAGTTTGATAAACAGACGCCTCACAAGTCCTCAACTGGCAGCTTAATGAAATAGTACCCGCAAAACACCAGTCTCAACGTCAACAGTGGAGAGGCGACTCCGGGATCCTGGCCTTCTAGGCAGAGTTGCAAAGAAAAAGCCACATCTCAGATTGGCCAATAAAAATAAAAGATTAAGATGGGCAAAAGAACACAGACACTGGAGGAACTCTGCTCAGAAGGCCAGCATCCTGTAGTCGCCTCTTTACCGTCGACATTGAGACTGGATTTTTGCGGGTACTACTTAATGAAGCTGCCTGTTGAGGTGTCTGTTTCCCCCAAAAATCTGCCATTTCCAGCTACAATAGTCATTTACAACATTAATAATGTCTACACTGTATTTCTGATCAATGTGGTGTTATTATAAACACCGGTGTTCCTCACATCGGCTGCAGAGAGCTTGATCACACGGTCGTCTGGAACAACTGATGCTCTCATGCATGTTTCAGTGTTACTTGCATAGAAGTTATTTAGCTCTTCTGGTAGGCACGTGTCACTGGGCAGCTCTCGGCTGTGCTTCACTTTATAGTCTGTAATAGTTTGCAAGCCCTGCCACATCCAACAAGTGTCTCGGAGCCAGTGTAGTACGATTCGATCTTAGTCCTGCATTGACGCTTTGCCTGTTTGATGGTTTGTCGGAGGGCATAGCGGGATATCTTATAAGCTTCCGGGTTAGAGTCTCGCTCCTTGAAAGCGGCAGCTCTACCCTTTAGCTCAGTGCAAATGTTGCCTGTAATCCATGGCTTCTGGTTGGGGTATGTACGTACAGTCACTGTGGAGACACCGTCCTCGATGCTCTTATTGATAAAGCCAGTGACTAATGTGGTGTACTCCTCGATGCCATCAGAAGAATTCCGGAACATATTCCAGTCTGTGCTAGCAAAGCAGTCAGATTAAGCATTTATAGACCCAGTCACTGGTGCTTCCTGCTTTAACTTTTGATTGTAAGCAGGAATCAGGAGGATAAAATTATTGACAACTTCGTCAGGAAATATAAGGAAACAAATACTGTATTCACAGTTCTTGCATTCACACACAGTGAAGGATAAAACATTTATAAAACCAGAGATTCTCTGTACAGCCACAGGTAGCTAGCTGAACTTGGGGGTTAATTAACACTGCAAGCCTGTGCTAGCTGAGACTCTTAAAGGGACAGGCTTTTTTACAGGTAAATAAAACAGAAATTAATATAGAACTGTTGTTTCCGATCAACAAAAATGTTGTAATTCATGTTGTTGTATTGTACTGGAATTTATGACAAAAATATATAATTCAATGGGTTAAAAAAATATATATTTTACCTTTATTTAACTAGGCAAGTCAGTTAACTGCCTTTGTTCAGGGATAGAACGACAGAGTTTTACCTTGTCAGCTCGGGGATTCGATCTTGCAACCTTTACTTGTCCAATGCTCTAACCACTACCTGCCACCCCCCAATTAAGAAACAATATTTATAGGATTCTGATTGAGGTGACAAAATCCTACAAGACTTATCGAAAACATAAGATCCAATTGAATTACTTTGGATTCCCATTAGGAAAAAAGTAGTCTAATAGGATTCCAATAGGATTCTGATAGAGGTGACAAAATCCTATAGAATTGTGAGAATCCAATAGGATTCCATGGAAAAATCACTAATCCTATACGATATTTTGACTAAGGCAATTGAATACATTCCTACTATTGTTAAAACATAATCTACATTAACCCTATTTAATTAATAACAGGAGAATATGAAAGAAGATAGTGATGAACAACTTGAACTTCCCTAAACTGTTTTTGTGATTCCTGATAAATCATCAAAATAAATAAATCACAACACGTTTTTGGACTCATTCAGTCGTTTTTATCTAATTAAGTAGAATTCTATTGGAAATGAATGTTGAAAGTTAAAAAAAGGTCCTCTAACATAATTTGAAAATGATGCTCTGTTGGTTCTTCCCATTGACAATAACTTTTGATAAATTGTCCAATGTCGAAACACAGTTTTGAAGTGTCTCAGACGCTCCAGCAGATGAAGAAGCTAGGTGTGGAGGGCCTGAGCTGGCGTAGTTACATGTGGTCAGCGGTTGTGAGGCTGGTTGAACATACTGCCAAATTCTCTAAAACATTAAATTCTCTGGCATTAGCTCTAGTGGACATTCCTGCAGTTAGCATGCCAATTGCACGCTCCCTCAAAACTTTAGATATCTGTGGCATTGTGTTGTGACACAACGGCACATTTTAGAGTGGCCTTTTATTGTCACCAGCACAAGGTTCACCTGTGTAATGATCATGCTGTTTAATCAGCTTCTTGATATGCCACACCTGTCAGGAAGATGGATTATCTTGGCAAAGAAGAAATGCTCACTTACAGGGATGTAAACAAATTGTGCACAATATTTGAAATTAGCTTTTTGTGTGTCTGTAAAATGTATGGGATATTTTATTACAGCTCATGAAACATGGGACCAACACTACTACATGTTGCGTTTATATTTTTGTTCAGTACAGCTGTCAGGTAAAAGTAGATGATAGCAGAAAACAGGATCAATGCTTGATTGCTCTCTGCGCCCAGTTTCAAATGGTTGGACAGTAGAAACCAGGGTGAGAGAAGTAATTGGGATGTATTGTCCATCACAATAAGATCCTACTAGGTCCAGGTCTCTATTAAACCTTTTTTTTTTTTTTTATCTCAACGACACTAACATGATTAGCTAAATAAATATTAAATAGACTAAGTAATCAAATGTTTGGTCGAATGATAATCTCTATGTAGAATACTTTCTGAGGTCACCAGGACAAACCTAGCACATCTCCATCCACCCTCCCAGATCGCACCTCTACCGGTAGTGCCTTACTGCTCGGTCTGAAGAGTGTGTCTGTGCGGCTGGTCGACTTTAGGAAAACACCTCGGGCAGAGTGGAACGGCGAAAAGAGGAATTTATATTTCATAAAGTAAGAACAATTAGTATGTGTGGATAAGGCCACAGTTTGCTTCTGTGACAGTTCATTGATTAATAATATATACTGACCATCATGTTTTGTTCATAGGCCCATATTTGCAGAACCTAATTAGTATTTTGTCTTTGTTTCATAAGAGACAGCTCTTGCCTTCGCTCTCTGTGGGAGGGGCTTATCCTCTGGAAAAAGCTCATCTGAACTTCAAAAATCATTTTTTTCACAATTTACATTTGCTTGAGAAGATTCTAAATGCACCAAAAATGTATCCTGAAGTGAGATTTCGCGAAGCCTCATCAGCCACAACCATAGAGTTTACCATTGATATATCGATACTCGATTGGTCTGGTCTGTATGTGATAACGGGCATAGCATACACTGGAACCAAGCAAAGAATGAGCAGCTAGCCCTAACTAGATTAGTCTTCCAACATTGTGGGATATTCTACTTTCAATCACCAAAATACAGCTTAAAACTGATCTCAAAACAACGTTATCGAAGAAACAACAAGCGAAAGTCACGAGGTATAATTCTTTCCCACTTGGTCATGTTAGCTAGCTAGCCTTTCTACTGTACCTGGTAGGTAACAAATGTTCTGTAAATCACAGCTGGCCTGGTACGGAACATTGTTTGTTGCCTATATTCGGAATGCATCGTTTGTTTCAATTACTCTATTTTTGACAAAAACGGACGAATGTAACTGGGAATGTCAATACAATCAAGCTAGCAAGGGCAATGATCACAAGTCAGTTATGACGTGGCTAATAGGCTAGTGTTTCTGTTGATGTGGCAAGCTTAAAGCACGGAGCCTCATATTAGCTAGCTACTGGGAGGATGGCATGTTATTGTAGGAGTGAGTGAGTGAGTGAGTGACCGACTTTTAACCCCTCATATCGTTTTTCGGGAAACTACAACTAGATCCAGGTGTCATTTGGTTTGCTAGCAAGAAATGTGATTCGCTTTGCTAGCTAGCTATGTTGAACTTGAACGACTGTTATCCAGTTAGCATGTCTCTAGCGTTCGTTAAAGTCACTCTGGCTATCTACTCGGATTTCAGAGTACACTGGTCTGTGTGCGCCTGATGCAGAATAGTTGATGGATTTACCAACACGCAACACCAGCTGAATATATTGCTTAGGAATTTTCACAAATGGCTTATTCTACATCATTCCCAAACATTCTATTTTTATTTTTTATATATCTTTTTATTTAACCAGGAAAGCTAGTTGAGAACAAGTTCTCATTTACAACTGCGACCTGGCCAAGATAAAGCAAAGCAGTGCGACACAAACAACAACACATAGTTACACATGGAATAAACAAGCTTATAGTCAATAACGCAATAGAAAAATTGCGTGAGGAGGTAAGGCAATAAATAGGCCATAGTAGCGAAGTAATTACAATTTAGCAGATTAACACTGGAGTGATAGATGACCAGATGATGTGCAAGTATTGTTACTGGTGTGCAAAAGAGCAGAAAAGTAAATAAAAACAATATGGGGATGAGGTAGGTAGATTAGGTGGGCTATTTACAGATGACCTATGTACAGCTGCAGCGATCGGTTAGCTGCTTGGATAGCTGATGTTTAAAGTTAGTGAGGGAAATGTAAATCTCCAGCTTCAGCGATTTTTGCAATTCGTTCCAGTCACTGGCAGCAGAGAACTGGAAGGTAAGGCTGCCAAAGGAGGTGCTGGTTTTGGGGACGACCAGTGAGATATACCTGCTGGAGCGTGTGCTACGGGTGGGTTTTGTTATCGTGACCAGTGAGCTAAGGTAAGGCAGAGATTTACCTAGCATAGACTTATAGATGACCTGGAGCCAGTGGGTCTGGCTCCAGTGGGTCAATATGTAGCGAGGGCCAGCCGCCTAGAGCATACAGGTCGCAGTGGTGGGTGTTATAAGTGGCTTTGGTAACAAAACTGATGGCACTGATAGACTGCATCCAGTTTACTGAGTAGAGTATTGGAAGCTATTTTGTAGATGACATCGCCGAAGTCGAGGATCGGTAGGATAGTCAGTTTTACAAGGGTAAGTTTGGCGGTGTGAGTGAAGGAGGCTTTGTTGCGAAATAGAAAGCCGATTTTGGATTGGAGATGTTTGATATGAGTCTGGAAGGAGAGTTTACAGTCTAACCAGACACCTAGGTATTTATAGTTGTCCACATATTCTAGGTCAGAACCGTCCAGAGTAGTGATGCTGGGCGGGTGCAGGCAGCGAACGTTTGAAAAAGGATGCATTTGGTTTTACTAGCGTTTAAAAGCAGTTGGATGCCACGGAAGGAGTGTTGTGTGGCATTGAAGCTCATTTGGAGGTTAGTTAACAGTGTTAAAGAAGGGCCAGATGTATACAGAATGGTGTCGTCTGCGTAGACGATTGATTTATACAGAGAAAAGAGTCGGCCCGAGAATTGAACCCTGTGGTACCCCCCATAGGGACTGCCAGAGGTCCGGACAACAGGCCCTCCGATTTGACACACTGAACTCTATCTGCGAACTAGTTGGTGAACCAGGTTATGAAAATTATCATATCTAAGTGCCCACTTGTCAGAATTGTAATTTAAAAAGTGTCATTCTTCCTGGGGGTGTATATGAACAGAATTTAATAATATTTAATGTTGATACAAAGCTGTTACTTGGCTCAAACCCGGGACTCATCGCACTCTAGTGGCTCTTTGTGGCCCGCTACTTCGGTTGTCAGCTAAACAGTGTTTCCTCTGACACATTGGTGTGGCTGGCATGTTTAGGAGCGCTGTTTGGCGGGTCATGTTTCGGAGGATTCATGACTGGATCGTAATTGGATATAAACGAAATTGGGGTGAAAAGGGTGGGTTAAAAAAAAAGAAGAAAATTAATACTTTTGCCACAATTTCTTCTCTGAACATCTCAAGTTCCCCCATTAGGCTGCGATGCGCTGCACTTCAAGTCACTTCAAGCACTGCCAACCTGCTGCACGTCAAAACGCAGTGCATTGCCTCACACACGAGTGCACTGTATCATATCAATACTAATGGCACTGACCAAATCTTCTACCGGACAGAATGTTTAAATGTCCAAGTTTCGGTTCAAACGAGTTATTGCTGTAGCCTACAGAAAAGGTCATCTAGGTTGTCAAAAATTCACACGTGGGTATAAATGACTACTAATAGGTCACACAAGCGAGTATAAATGAGTCAACAGTTGAGTCATTTACTTTATGAAATTACAGCCTGATCCACTCCCATCGATGAATTCAACATCAATTGCTTTCGTGTGTCTGTTTACTGCGCGCAGCAGAGCGAAACTGTACAGACACATGTTTAGGGTGACCACATTTAAAATACCCACATGCAGGACAACAGGATGATTTTGCAGGCAAATCGTGGAACAGTGAATACTACATGAATAATACCATTTAGCAGCATTTGCATATGCATTTAGATCTTATTGAATAACTGTTTTGTGAATTAGAACAGATGGTGTTAAACTATACAGCCTTCCTGTATTAACTTCAAGTACTAAAGGTTATGATATGGACAAAGGAATCTAGCCTGAGAGCATATTTCTGTCTTGCTTGGAGCAGGACATGTAATGTCCATGGCATCACTGCAAAAGTCCTGATCTTCTCAATATGTTTGCCGGGTTGTGTCCTGTCCAGGGGATGCTTTCACATCTCTGGGAGGAAGGACGTCTACGTTGCACAGCAGCTGAAACCTGGTTCCATCTGAGTGAAAACTCCTTGACCACAACAACACCAGGCTCCAGACAATTAAAGGAGGAAAGCAGACTATAAAATAGACAAGACATTCAAACCTTGCATACCAGAAATAACATTAATTAACCCATCATTTTTTAAATTTAACTAGGCAGGTCAGTTAAGAACGAATTCTTATTTACAATGACGGCATACCAAAAGGCAAAAGACCTCCTGTGAGGATGGGGGCTGGGATTAAAAATAAATAACATATAAATATAGGACAAAACACATCACAACAAGAGAGTCAACACAACACTACATAAAGAGAGACCTAAGACAGCAACATAGCAAGGCAGCAACACATGACAACACAACATGGTAGCAAAACAACATGGTAGCAGCACAAAGGGCAAGAAGGTAGAGACAACAATACATCACGCAAAGCAGCCACAACTGTCAGTAAGAGTGTCCATGATTTTTTATTATTTATTTTTTTTTTACCGTTATTTTACCAGGTAAGTTGACTGAGAACACGTTCTCATTTGCAGCAACGACCTGGGGAATAGTTACAGGGGAGAGGAGGGGGATGAATGAGCCAATTGTAAACTGGGGATTATTAGGTGACCATGATGGTTTGAGGGCCAGATTGGGAATTTGGCCAGGACACCGGGGTTAACACCCCTACTCTTACGATAAGTGCCATGGGATCTTTAATGACCTCAGAGAGTCAGGACACCCGTTTAACGTCCCATCCGAAAGACGGCACCCTATACAGGACAGTGTCCCATGCAGGGTGGTATGCTGATTGAGTCTTTGACTGAAGACATTGAGATAAAACTGTCCAGTTTGAGTGTTTGTTGCAGCTCGTTCCAGTTGCTAGGTACAGCGAACTGAAAAGAAGAGCGACCCAGGGGTATGTCTGCTTTGGGGACCTTTAACAGAATGTGACTGGCAGAACGGGTGTTGTATGTGGAGGATGAGGACTGCAGTAGATATCTCAGATAGGGGGGAGTCAGGCCTAAGAGGGCAGTACAAAGACAAAATACCTGAAGGGTTGCTGGTTCACCCTCGATCATCTCCTTGTACTGATGGGGGAGAGCAGGTTTATGCTGAAAGACAAAATACCTGAAGGGTTGCTGGTTCACCCTCGATCATCTCCTTGTACTGATGGGGGAGAGCAGGTTTATGCTGAAAGACAAATTCCATAAAAAGGGGTTTAAAACATTAATTAATCTTATAGATAATTATTTACTGTTGACCTCTACAGCTGTACTAAAACGTCCTGTACACACTTAACCTGTTTCCAGTCCAACAATGGCAGTGCAGACACAAGATCACTATCTAGATTTAGCAAACATTTAGCGTCATAATCACCAGCTGCCGTGATGTAAGTGGTATTCATCTAGCTAGTAGAACATGCAAGGAAAAACGACCTTGAAATCTATTGTCCAATAGCTAGCTAGCTATTTAGTGATCATTTCATTGTGGCTCGCTAGCTAACCAACTTAGCATGTTTCTCTAATCACTTAAAATGGGGTTTGATTAGCTTGATAATCGATTAGCATTCGCACCACGGTGGCTATTTTCAGTAGCTAGCTAGTTGAACATGACAAACATGAAAAAGAGGGTTGTCATGCAGGGCTTAGCACATCAGCTATCAACCTTAACAGCAGAATGCGGCTGGCCAGCTCACCTAGCTAGCTGGCTATAACAGTACCTGTATGCAACTGTCTCTCTAGCTAGCTGGCTATAACAGTACCTGTATGCAACTATCTAACTAGCTAGCTGGCTATAACAGTACCTGTATGCAACTATCTAACTAGCTAGCTGGCTATAACAGTACCTGTATGCAACTGTCTAACTAGCTAGCTGGCTATAACAGTACCTGTATGCAACTGTCTAACTAGCTAGCTGGCTATAACAGTACCTGTATGCAACTGTCTAACTAGCTAGCTGGCTATAACAGTACCTGTATGCAACTATCTAACTAGCTAGCTGGCTATAACAGTACCTGTATGCAACTGTCTAACTAGCTAGCTGGCTATAACAGTACCTGTATGCAACTGTCTAACTAGCTAGCTGGCTATAACAGTACCTGTATGCAACTATCTAACTAGCTAGCTGGCTATAACAGTACCTGTATGCAACTATCTAACTAGCTAGCTGGCTATAACAGTACCTGTATGCAACTATCTAACTAGCTAGCTGGCTATAACAGTACCTGTATGCAACTATCTAACTAGCTATATAGCAAACAATAGCTAGCAATGAAAACAACTTTTTGATACAGTTGAGACAATAACGTATGTACATGCATGTAGCCATCTTAGCATTTTAACTATAGACTCTTACCGGTGTATGGATAATGATGATTCACGGCAGACTGAAACACTTTCAAAATAATCCTTCCCACTCGGCTTCAACCAGTCCAGACTGCTTTAGCCACTAAATACAGAGCTGTGTCAATACCAGCAGCTGTATTCAGGACAACACTGGGATTGAAAGCTGTAGCTACACGTTGCATGTTGTCCATGATGAAAATACGAGTAAATCCAATGGACCTTTCAAATATCTGCTGTAGCAGAGAGCAGGAGGTGCCATTTGACAGAGAAGCTTTCCACCCTATAAAGCGCCATCAACAGCTTGATTAACAAGTCTGGTTGTGCTCTAGACTTCCCTTCTCTCAGCGTGACCAGGGCAGCGGCAGTCTGAACACAAAGTAACCCTTTTAGGCCCCACTTCTTCCACCCACCCCAATGCCCAGACTAGTGCCAACAACACAGCAGAGAAGACTGAAACTGCATCAGACATCTGCCTCCCCTGGTGCATCTGAAACCGGGGAACATGTATCCCAAACCCTGCTCTCCCACTGCCTGGGTTCCTCTGTGAAGATCCGCAAGTAGGGACCCCATGCCCATGTCATTGAAATGTCTCCCTTCCACAGATCTCCCTATATGATGTCATCTTAGTTCCTAGGTATTAATCAAACTAAGACAAAACACAATAGATGTAAACCACCATGTCATCTTGACATGCATAGCTTTTTCATGTCATTTTATGACTATACCAAAAATAATATTTAATTTTAGAGATGCCTGAATATTCCTAAACCAATTTAACACTCAAAGTAAAAAGAAACAGAATCTTAGGGTGAAATGACAGATGCAATCGTTAATGTGTTCTAATCTTTCATTACAGGTCATCTAACTGGACTATATCTGTCTTGATATTGACTTCATTGCTGTTGTTGCCACGTGAGCAGGACAATATGAGTGGAGAGAGGGAAACATTGATGGATGAAATGGAACAGAGTTTATACACTTTAACCAAGGACAATTTACGCTGCCTGTGTGAACGCAGTGGAATAGGTGGCAAGGATGGCTCCGATGTTCAAGGAGAGAATCCCCATCGCTCATTGTGCCGTAAAATCCTAGAGGAACTTTGGGAAAATGCAGATTCAATGGAATCGGAGGAGCAGGGAATGTCTTGGTTACTCCAACTGAAAGAGGACATCAGAAATATACAGGAGGATGGTATCGGTACACCTTTGAGTCCCAGCCAATCCATTGATGATGATGCTGTAGACTGTGATGAAGAAGGGAACCAGAAGGACATTGATTGGTTACCTAGCAATAGTCTGGAGGGGGAACCCATGAGTCCCGGCCAATCATTTGATGACGAGGATGCTGCAGACTGCGATGAAGAATGGAATGAGGAGGACAGGGATTTGTTGCCTAGCAAAGGCCTGGAGGTGGAGCCAGCTCCAGAGAGACACACACCAGAGCAGAGGGAGAAGAGAGTGAGTGGGGCCCCCTCTCTGTCCTCTCCTGGTAATGCCTTACTGCTGGGTCTGAAGAGGGTGTCTGTGCTGCTGGTCGACTGCAGGAAAACACCAGGGTTGAGAGGAACTGCTGGAGGAGGAGACGAGGAGGAGGAAGGAGACGTGATTCATCAAAGTAAGTGCAGCAGGATACCTTTTGTTTTGGTTCTAAGGACCATTGTGAAGTGTTGTTGTCTAACATTACAGTGCAGTCTGATATCAACGTTTTCTAAGTTGCATCAATACATTTTTTCATTGTAGAATCATTAAACATAGAGCACAGTGACATGCAATGCACCCCTCTTACCTCTCACATCACTCCATTACCTCTCTCTCTGCCCCTTCTCTCTGTCTATCCTCCCTCTCTCACATCACTCCATTACCTCTCTCTCTCTGCCCCTTCTCTCTGTCTATCCTCCCTCTCTCACAGCACTCCATTACCTCTCTCTCTCTGCCCCTTCTCTCTGTCTATCCTTCCTCTCTCACAGCACTCCATTACCTCTCTCTCTCTGCCCCTTCTCTCTGTCTATCCTCCCTCTCTCACAGCACTCCATTACCTCTCTCTCTCTGCCCCTTCTCTCTGTCTATCCTCCCTCTCTCACAGCACTCCATTACCTCTCTCTCTCTGCCCCTTCTCTGTCTATCCTCCCTCTCTCACAGCACTCCATTACCTCTCTCTGCCTCTGCCCCTTCTCTCTGTCTATCCTCCCTCTCTCACATCACTCCATTACCTCTCTCTCTGCCCCTTCTCTCTGTCTATACGTCCTCTCTCACAGCACTCCATTACTTCTCTCTGCCTCTGCCCCTTCTCTCTGTCTATCCTCTCTCACATCACTCCATTACCTCTCTCTCTGCCGTTGCCCCTTCTCTCTGTCTATCCTCTCTCTCACATCACTCCATTACCTCTCTCTCTCTGCCCCTTCTCTCTGTCTATCCTCCCTCTCTCACATCACTCCATTACCTCTCTCTGCCTCGGCCCCTTCTCTCTGTCTATCCTCTCTCTCACATCACTCCATTACCTCTCTCTCTGCCTCTGCCCCTTCTCTCTGTCTATCCTCCCTCTCTCACATCATTCCATTGCCTAGCCTTAACAGGAAGTCAGTGTAGAGAGGCTATCTATCACTGGAGTAATGTCATAGTCATTTTTTTGGTTCTAGTAAAGATTCTAGCAGCTGTGGTGTCGCAGAAATTATATAGGAAGAGAGACTGCAGATTCTTTAAAAAAAAAAACAATTTAGTATAAGGTTTGCAAAAATGAAGCAAACAACCATCACTAAGAATAGTTATAAGTTGAAAGCTCAACAAACAAAGTTGTCTATCTCCTCTTAAAGTAAGTACATCCTTTTATATTTGACAGTTAGCAGATGTGCAGAATCGGGCCCTGGGAACAGAGTTGTAAAAAGTAATTTAGCTTGTCTATGTAGATCAAGATAGCTGATATCGCCACCATCCTCTGTTCCTCCCTGCACTTCCCACATAGCTAAATTCCTCCCGATCGTAAACATAGGAGGTTGCATACTGCGGTTGCACCCAAGCAGCTCATAAATCTGTACGCTCAGATTAATGACTAAGTCACACAAGAATAGCCTGTATCAGTAAAAATACTAACATATAACAATGGACAAATCTCTAAGTAAAACAGCATAGTCTAATTAAACAATATAGTATATAATGAATATTACATTTACACCACAGTGGTTAGCAGCAGTAACCTAAGTGCATGTAGTGCTTATCTGGGTAGCAATGTTACAAAGATGGGGGAAAAAAGCTGCCCCTGAAATATTTTTTATATGTTTTATCAAAAGAAATGTCAGGGTCTAGAGTAACGCTGAGGTCCAACCGTTTTATTTGAGACGACTGTACAACCATCAAGATTAATTGTCAGATCAAACAGCAGATCTCTTTGTTTCTTGGGACCTAGAACTAGCATCTTGATTTTGTCACAGTTTAAAAGTAAAAGATTTGCTGCCATCCGCTTCCAGGGTAAGCAATTTTGGTGCTTCAACATGTTTCATCAAAATTTACAGCTATGTGTTGTCCGCATAGCAGTGCAAGTTGCCATTGTGTTTCCGAATGACATCACCAAGAAGTAGAATAAATAATGGTCCTAAAACAGAACCTTGAGGAACATCCCGAAACGTACAATTGATTTGTCAGAGGATAAACCATCCACAGAGACAAAATTATATCTTTCTGACAATCAAGCAAGAACTTGTCCATGTTAGACCAACTAGGGTTCCCAATCTCTCCAAAATAATCTGGTGATCGGTGTCAAAAGCGGCAGTAAGGTCTAGGAGCACGAAGATGCAGAGCCTTGTTTGTACAGGCTCCCTATTTTTCACTCTGTTTTCTCCTATCACAGCCATTAGTCTTTAATTCCCCAGCAGTTTCCTTCCTCTCCGGCAACCGCGTTAGGAAAGACGCCTTTATATTTGTAGTGACTTGGTTTATTGATACACCATCCAAAGTGTATTTAATAACTTCACCAGGCTCCAAGGGTTATTCAAGGTTTGTTTTATAAAAATTAAAAAAATTATACTCCTGAACTTTAATTAGGTTTGCCATAACAAATGGGTTGACTGAAGACATTTAACCTTTTCATTTTTTATTAATTTGTAAAAATCTCTAAAGAGATAATTACACCTTGATATTATGGGTTATATATATGTGTAAATTCAGGCTGTAACAACACCAACAAGGAAAAAAATTAAGGGGTGTGAATACTTTTGGAAGGGACTGTAATACCTCAATATGATGTCACTTTCCTCTGTTGGACAAACTGTATTCACTGTCTGTTTGTCTCTTTCACACAGGAGAGAGACGTGGCAACCATGGATCTTCTGAGGAGCCTCAACAACAACCTCATGCTGACAACACAGACTGGAGTCTGCCCACATCAAAACACCTCAATAAACAACCGCAGAGACATACAGGGAAGAAACCACACCACTGCTGCTCTGAGTGTGGGAAGACTTTCGCTTGTCCAGCGACACTCAAAATGCACAGAATAATCCATACGAGAGAGAAACCTTACCGCTGCTCACAGTGTGGGGAGACTTTCAGTCAAAAAATGACTCTTAAGATTCACGAGCAGATCCACACTGGGAAGAAACCTCACCACTGCTCTGACTGCGGAAAGAGTTTCAGTGTTTTATCAAGCTTGAAAATCCATCAAAGCACCCACACCGAAAATAAACTATTCCAATGCTCCAAGTGTGGGAAAGGTTTTGCAAACAACCACTATCGAAAAATACATGAGAAAATGGTACATGAGCCTCCCGCAGAAAGGTCTTATCACTGCTCTGACTGCGGGAAGAGCTACAGTTTTTTATCAACCTTCAAAAACCATCAAAGAAAACACACAGGAGAGAAACCATTTCAATGCTCCAAGTGTGAGAAAAGTTTTGCTCAGAAATCCACTCTAAAAGCCCACGAGCAAACACACATGCCTGCTGCAGAAAGGCCTTACCAATGCCTATTCTGCGAGAAGAAGTTTTGTATTTCGGCATCCTTTAATTTCCATATGAGAATGCATACTGAAGAAAAACCATTCCAATGTTCCGTCTGCGGAATGCGGTTCATTCACGCCAGTTTACTGAAAGCACACAAACATAAACACAAGCCCACTGCCGAAAGGCCCTTCCACTGCAATAAATGTGGAGCGTCTTTTACTACAAAAGGTAATCTTAAATTTCACCAGCTGACCCACGACCGGGGGGAGAGAACTTACCGCTGCTCTGAGTGTGGGCATTGTTTCTCTCATCCGATATATCTGAAGAAACACCAGAAAAGGCACAGTAAAGAGAAGTCCATTGTCTGCGACCTGTGCGGGAAGACCTTCAACCATCCAAGCAACTTCAGAACGCACATGAAGATACACCAAGGAGTGAAACCGTACCACTGCTCTGACTGTGGCAGGAGCTTCATATTCCGCCAAGGTTTAACAACACACCAGCGTGTGCACACCGGAGAGCTGCCTTACGTCTGCGATCAATGTGGAAAGAGGTTTTCTCAGTACAATTCTTTGGTGATTCACCAGCGAACACACACCGGGGAGAAACCTTACCCATGCTTTGTCTGTGGGAAGAGCTTCAGTCGGTCACAAAACCTGGCTGCACACAAGAGAACTCATACTGGAGAGAAGCCTCACGCCTGTGATCAGTGTGGGAAGAGGTTTTCCCGAACCGACGCACTGGCTGTACACAAGCGCACCCACACCGGAGAGAAGCCTTACAGCTGTGATATATGCAGGGAGAAGTTCACCTATTTAGTAGCCATGTTGAAACATAAGAAAGGACATGGTCATCCTGCAGGTGATGTACTCTGTGCTGAATGGCCTCAGGACGATTCCAGCTCTGTCTATGAATAGAGATGAACTTTGTTTAACTTACAGAAGACATCAATTTGTTGTTATACTTACAATCTAACCCCCAGAGAGAGAGAGACACAAACACTCACACACACACAGAAAAACCCAGAGGGCGGCAGGTAGCCTAGCGGTTAAGAGCGTTCGACCAGTAACTGAAAGATCGCTCATTCGAATCCCTGAGTCTGCAAATGGTAGAAGAAAATCTGCTGTTCTGCCCTTGAGCCAGCCAGTTAGCCCCCAACAACAACTGCTCCCTGGGCACATATGAAGTGGATTAAGGCAGCCCGCCGCACCTCTGTGATTCAGAGGGGTTAAATGCAGAAGGTTGAAGGCATTTAGTTGTGCAACTGGCTAGTTATCCCTAATTTCCTTTCCACCCAGAGGAGTTGGGAGCACAGAGTGGTTTTTGAGAGTGGTTACTATGATTTTTGAGAGTGGTTACTGTGGTTTTTGAGAGTGGTTACTGTGGTTTTTGAGAGTGGTTACTACGGTTTTTGAGAGTGGTTACCACGGTTTTTGAGAGTGGTTACTACGGTTTTTGAGAGTGGTTACCACGGTTTTTGAGAGTGGTTATATGTTTCCTCCGCATTGGACTGAATCACAAAACAAGGATTTGTGGCTTTAAATTGTCTGAAATCACAGTGTTGTGTTTTATACATACACACCTGACAGGTTTAGGATCAGGTTCTCCTCCCCAAATCCTATTACTAAGCATTATTGGCGAAAATGCTACAAGATCAGCATCTAGGGGCAACTTCACCCAACACTTGCCCCTTCCCTGGGGGCTGTTTCAGATGGCAGATTCATTGAGTTACTGTCCTAAATATTCTGAAGTATCTTTTTTTTGTGGACAAATTTAGACTTGAAATTGGCACGGTGTCATTAACTTGAAACCAGCAGCACATATTCATGTTTAGCTTTCAAAATAAACCCCTGATTTAAGAGATCAAAGGGTTTAAGTTAAGGATCCTGGTCTCTGTAACACCCCACAGCTCACAGTCACAGTAATGCACGAGTCAATTCCACCGTGCCAATTTCAAGTCCTTATATTCCTTTACCAATATGGCTAAGTTATTTCAGAATATTTAGGACTAAATATGTTGCCATGGTAACTTAAATCTTCATGCAGATCTCATGTGAGCATTTGAGATAAATTCCTTTATTGCAAGACATCAATTAAATCAATTATAATCAATTATCAATTAAACTAACCAGGATAAAATGTGAAGTTTAAAGGTGTAATTAAATGAAAAGACATGTCTTATCTGAAATCTGTTTTATAGGTCACAAGTGAAATGATGTTCTAGGTAACCTGTGTAGCCTAGTTCTAGGGCATGTTAAAGCCCTAGACTACAGTCTTCTTGATTCTATATGTTTGTATAAATATGTTGTTATATACATTGTTTATGTAAGTAGAGAACAGTAGTAGTAGTAGTACATATACAGGTAAAATAGAGGAAACAGCAACATGAAGCTTTGCGGCCACCAGAACATCTTGACTGCACCTTGGCATAGATTCTACAAATGTCTGGAACTCTATTGGAGGGATGCGACACCGTTCTTCCACCAGAAACTACATCATTTGTGTTTTGTTGATAGTTGTGGGAAAACGCTCTCTCAGGCGCCACTCCAGAATCTCCCATAAGTGTTCAATTCGGTTGTGATCTGATGACTGACACACACACACACTTTAAACCCCCCGTCCTCCTTGGAGACCCCTCTATCAAAGTCACAGAGATCTCTTGTAGCCAAAATAATGTTCATTTTTATATGATGTTAATTAACTCAGAACACCACACCTGCGGAAGCACCTGCTTTCTATATACCTGGCCGTGTTTAGTGTTTCCTTTATTTTGGCAGTTACCTGTATATATCAGAGAACACACACACATATGTATGCATTGCACCACAAATGCATGTACACGCAACCACACACGCAAACATGCATGTATGCACATACATGCAGACACAATTAAAGAATGAAAGCACATGGCAAAAGACAGCTCATAATTACTGATAACAATTCTGTGATGAACAAGCTTTTATTTGTATTTTACATTGCTTAAACATACTTAGAATTACATTGTTTATATTGTGACTGAAATAATTTCAAATACTTTATCTGGGCTTAATTGAGTTTGACTGGCGTGAACTGACATTGTGTATATGTATACATTTCAGCAGGCTTACATTAAATAAGATGAGGAGTGTAAGTGAGTTATGGATGTGTAAGTACAGAGTGACACCCTTCACCCCCAAATCATTACAAAATTCACGTCTGTTTTCAATGGTGTCTATGGCAACCTTATGTCTTCTCTCTTGTGTGCGCTGGTGTACTTTAAGATGGGTTGATTGAGCAAAGCATTTCCCCACAGACAGAGCAGAGGTCAGGCTTACAATTTACATATAAGTAATTTAGCAGACGCTTATCCAAAGTGACTTACAGTAGTGAGTGCATACATTTTTCACAGTATTTCATACTGGTCCCCGGTGGGAATCGAGAGACTATTCTCTGCCTCGTCAGCTTCATGATGTTGTTGAGGCTCCCCAGAGGATCCACAATAGTCACGTCTCTCTCCTGTAGGAATGAGAACATCAGACAAACAGTAAATACAGGTCATATCTGCATACAGTCGATATCAATGCAACATTTGAGGTGTAAACCAATATTACTGTAGCTATGAGAGAGGCAGCATCAACCATCACGTTGCACATCACTCGTACTAGAATGAGGAACCAGCGTGCTCAACTCAAAAGTATACAGTAACAAAAAGAGTTAGGCTGCCGGGGTTAAAAGACATATATAAACCGGAAAGGCTGTTCTTTAAGTTGTGATGTCTGACGAAGGCTGGCGCAGAAACACAGCCGTTTCCTCTGACCGCTGCTGCTTAGAAAGACCTTCAAACATAAAGGATATTTCTGTGAGTACAGATTTTATTTTTTTCACTTGTACTGCTGTGGAAAAGACACAAGTAACAATGTCTATGAGCCATCAGATTATGATAACACACAATTACAATCAACAAAGACGTAGTTTCAAGAAAGTTAGTTCACCCTAATAACAAAATGACATACTGGTTTCCTTACACTGTAAGAAGTCTACGGACAAGATAACACTAAAACACACACAACAATCAACACAGTTAATAGAATACACATCAATAATGGGAAAGGACTTTCGTGTCAGTCTAGA